>NC_141693.1:270082712-270092712 GCF_964263255.1 Lissotriton vulgaris | reverse complement strand
TAACAAACTTGTATTATTAATAAAAAACGCTATCAATGCGAACACATAAGGAAAAGGAAAATAAGTAACATTGTGTTTCATAACAACATTCAATTTCCAAACCTAGAAACCCCTTATTTGTGGGATATGAAGGTTAACTCTCTTGTAGTTTTAGTTACGGGGCTCCTCCCTGTGTGCGTCATGCTGGATTGTAGTCATGGCAACGAGTGGTAAACAGGAACTGTTTGTGTCCGGTATGTGGATCACGATAATTGATTCTCTGTGTGGTGGCGCACCCTGAACCCATCTTCGAGTGAGTGCAAAAGTGAATGATGAGTCGCACAACTTGCCGTGAAGTTATGATGTGGAACTCGTCATACTCAGTGTTATGCTCCGGCAGTAATGAAAGCTGTCCGGGCTATCCACTGTCTGCACGCGAGGTGCATATATGTCCCTCTGATTAGTGAGATAGGGAATTAAACTTGCGCTACTCTGGTTAGTGAGAAGGGGAGCCTCCCTAAACGATTCACCCCTAATAATAGGCGTTTACGTCATAGATATATAGTTCATCCTGGTTAGTGGATTGGACTATTGTTCTTCAGAATACCACCTCTGATGTCCCATTGAGTCCCAAAAGGATATGGTGTAGATATATAGTAACTCTATGTGTATTACTGCATACAACACGTGTAATGCTAGGCTCAGGTGCATACATAAGCTGATTAGAATACCATTCTATTTAAAAAATGGAAGAGGAGGAGAGAGGAAATTCACAGTGCAGCTCAAGATGACTCATGTTATTCTTATTCTGACATCTCCCTCGTTTGGGTTTATCTGCAGAGAGACAGAGAGAATAGAGAGTATAAGGAAAAGAGGGGAACTGGAGACACTAAAATGAGTGCAGATGATACAAATTACATTTTTGACTTAACCGAGTATAGTTAATCCAAACACATTGCAACAACACAATTCATTCTTGTAAGTGTACATTGTATTCTTCGTCCATGTTATGCCCCTTCGGATAACGAGTACAAAGGCTAATTATGTATTTCGATTCCTTTTGTCTTAACTTAAGTAAACGATTACCTCCTCTGGGGCCTATGTTAACCTGCTCCAACACAAAATAAGTGAGTTTTTTGGGGTCAGAATAGTGATGGCTCTCAAAATGGCGTGCTATCGGGTACTGTTGATCTAGGTTACTGATAGCTCTGGTATGTTCTAACACTCTTTTTTTCGCCATATGTGTCGTGCTCCCTATATATAATAGATTGCATGGGCAGGTCAGGGCATAGATAACAAATGAAGTAGTGCACGTAAGGAATTGTTGGATTTGTTGCATCTTGTTAATGCTCGGATTCCAAAATTCCTTCTTCATGTGGCTATTGGCACAGGCTTTACAATGGCCACAGGGGTAGAAGCCCTGTAGATCAATGCCTCTGGAGACGGTGATGGTACTGACATCATTCTGGACCAGTAGGTCTCTAAGAGTAGGTCCTCTCTTATATGTTATGCTAGGGCGTTTGGGTAAACTGTCTCCTATTATTGGATCAGAGGTAAGAAGATTCCAATTTTTCACTAAGCTTTTTTGAATTTGTTTAGAATTCCCATTGTATGTGAGAATTACTCTGGTGATGTTATCCTTTTCTTCCCCTTCTTTTATCTTAGTCTCAAGTAGACTCTCTCTCTCAATCTCAGACACCTTTTTGCTTGCTTTCTTGATCACCCACAAGGGATAACCTCGTTGGAGGAATCTCTGTGTCATGATTTTCTCTTCTGCCAGGTAATCTTGATGTTTGCTGCAATTTCTTTTTGCTCTGAGGAATTCCCCATAGGGGATACTCCATTTCAAATTCTCAGGGTGGTTACTCTCTGCATGGAGCAGAGAATTGCCTGCCGTAGTTTTCCTGAATAGCACAGTTCTAATGGTGTTGTCTGTGATTAGAACTTTGGTATCAAGATATTCCACCTCTTTCTCACTGATATTACTTGTGAGTTTGATGTTACGGTTATTTTTATTCAGTTTATTGATGAAGTTTATGGCCTCCGCTTTATTTCCTGACCAGATGACAAAAATGTCATCAATAAACCGAAGCCATACTTTGACTTTCTGAAAGTCATTTTGTAATTCAGTGTCATTCCTGATATCCGCCTCCCATGCTCCCATGAAGAGGTTCACCAGACTCGGCGCAAAAGAAGTACCCATCGCGGTACCATGGGTTTGCAGAAAGATCTCGTCATTAAAGCAGAAGAAATTATTCTCCAGGCAGTGTTTTATCATGTCTAAAAGCATAGTTGTATGCCCTAGAAATTTTATGTCTCTCTGTTTTAGATATCTAGCACATGCTTCCAATCCCTGATTATGTTCGATGATGGTGTAAAGGGCATTTACATCCATAGTTATGAGTAGATCTTCTTTATTAATCTCCACTTGATTGATTTTGTCAAGAAAATCCTGTGTGTCTCTCACATACGTGGGGAGATTCATGACAAAATCCCTCAAAAAGTGGTCAATATATCGTGAGACATTCTCCAAAACACATCCCCTGGAAGAGATGATGGGTCTTCCAGGGGGATTCTCAATACATTTGTGCACCTTAGGGAGGAGGTACAGGATGGGTAACAGGGGATAATCCTTTTTAAGGAAACAGTATTCTTCCCATTCTAGCCAGCCTCTATCCTTCCATTCACTCAGTTTATCCCACATGTTTTTGATGCTGTTGTTATATTCAGTCCGGTTAGATTTTTTATATATGTATGTATATATGTATATATGTATGTATATATGTATATATGTATGTATGTATGTATATATGTATATATGTATGTATATATGTATATATGTATGTATATATGTATGTATATATGTATATATGTATGTATATATGTATGTATGTATGTATATATGTATGTATATATGTATGTATATATGTATATATGTATGTGTGTATATATATATATGTATGTGTGTATATATATATATATATATATATATGTATGTGTGTATATATATATATATGTATGTGTATATATATGTATATATGTATGTGTATGTATATGTATATATATATATCCATAAGGTACCTTTATCCGTTAGAATAAAATGTCGCCGACACTCAAAGTTGCTGTGCACGATAGATTTTAATAAGGCAGGAAAACAACACGTTTCGCTTTACAGCTTGATCACGTTTACAAAGTGAATCACCAAACAATTGTCCTTTTACGGTTTCTCTAAATCTAGAAAGAGGACAAACCACCAAGTGTCTAAAACATAGGTAACTTCATGGCAGACATGTTTGAAGGAGCAAAAAGAGTTGTGCACGTATTGTATTCACGATATAACTTAAATTAATTGCAGTTGTCGTCAAAAACATAATATAAGTGATTGACAGAAAAGCCAAGCAAAACACAAATAATATAGTTGTAAATTTCATGTAAAATAATTGCGTTCTAGCGTTCGGCCCCATGATTGTGAGATACAAAGTTTTAAAGCTTTATCAAATGCACAAACATTTTGCTTGAGTGATAGTAATCTCAGCGAGTAAAACACAAGAGGCCATGCCCGAGTGGGCAGACGCCCCCGTCAGAACAGCACACGATGTTCATTTTAGTGTGAAAAAGTCCAAGCCCCAGTGGGCAAATGAACAAAAATTATTTACAATAAATGCAATTAAGGTTCTGTGCAAAGTCCACGCCCCAGTGGGCAAATCATATATATAACCAGTCGTGAGATGTATATCCATCAGAGGAGTGTTTCATGACCAACGCTTCCACTAGTTTTCAACGCAGTTTGCTTAGCTAGGTTTACTTGCTCCAAAGTCAGTCACATCAAATCATCAGGTACCTAAGCAGAAAATATCAAATGTAAGAGGGGAGGGGAAGTTAAAACATTTTACCTAAAATGCTATGCAGACAGTATAATCATTTCATATTTACAGATTCATTCAGCAAGATGTACTGCTAATTCTTCATGCAAATTCAATCCATTGGGGGTCATACTCTCAAAGTCAATGATGTAACGAGACTCGAGTTGTCGTAATGCAAGTTTCTTGTTGCCCCCTCGTGTGCCAAGGGCAACTTTATCTATAACTACCATCCTCACTAGGTTTTCGTTCTGAAAATGATGGCTGGCAAAATGGCGAGCCACCGGGTACTGTAGGTTGAGATTTTTAATCGCCCTTAGATGCTGAAGGACTCGTTCTTTCGCTTTCAGAATAGTACTGCCTACGTACCAGAGGTTGCATGGACAGATGAGTACATAAACACAATAGTTTGTGTTACAGGAAAGGGTCTTTTTGATCAAGAAAGTATTGCCTGTAGTTGGAACTGTAAGTTCCTTGCAGTTAGTGCTATTCCGACAGGCCTTACAGGATCTGCAACATCTGAATCCTGGAGTGTCTCTTGGCTCTATTTTATCCACCACAACATTCTTGCTCAAGTCGTCTTTCAGGGATCTGCATTTCCTGAAAGTGATCTGGGGGTTGTGGCCCAGATAAGGTTTCAAATGATGATCTGTTAAAAGAATACTCCAATGTCTATTCAGGATTTTACGGAGATCCTGTGACTGTGCAGAGTAGGTGGCAATGAACCTCACTTTTTCATCATTTTCCTTGATCTTGTTGGGATTGAGAAGTTCATTTCTAGTTTTGGCATCTACTCTTTTACAGACTTGGGTGATCGTTTTGTTTCTGTAACCCCTTTCCCGAAATCTGTTACACATGACTTCCTTCTCCAGTTCAAATGTTGCTGCCGTGCTGCAGTTCCTCTTCGCCCGTAGAAGCTCACCGTACGGGATGCTGTCTACTAGGTTTCGAGGGTGAGCACTTCTGGCATTCAACAGACTATTGCCACCTGTAGGTTTGCGATAGAGGCTGGTAGTTATAGTATCACCCTGTACCTCAACTTTAATGTCCAAGAATTCAATTGAGTCTTTCTGGATGTTTTCTGTGAACTTCAAATTAAAAGTATTTATGTTTAAGGTCTTGACAAAGTCCCTAGCTGCATCGATGCTTCCATTCCAAATCATAAAAATATCATCGATGTACCTAAGCCACAGGGCCACTTCGTTGTTAAATTCGGCTAATTCATTGGACACCTGCTCCTCCCACCAACCCATGAATAGGTTGGCATAACTAGGGGCGAAGCAGGTGCCCATAGCCGTGCCCTGTGACTGTCGGTACATCTTGTCATCAAACAAAAAAATTGTTGGTCAAACAAAATTCAATGAGAGTGACTAGCATTTGGGAATGGCCGATGTAGGAAATCGATCTGGACTTTAAAAAGTGTTGGACAGCCTTAAGTCCCAGATCGTGCCTAGTGCAGGTATATAGGCTACTTACGTCTAGAGTAACCAAAACAAAGGTGGGTTCCCAATGTATACCTTCAATGATTTTGAGGAAGTGGGTGGTGTCTTTCAGATAAGCTGGGAGAGTGACAACAAAAGGTCTCAAATAGTGGTCAATATTTGGGAACTGTCCAAGTGGTGGGAGGCGGAGTCTCTACAACGCTACATTGAAGTTGGAAGAGTACCCCGAGGTCTAAGGATCTTTACCATTCCCACTTTTGAGGATCCCGATCCAGACATGCTGGAGGAGTGGGCTAACAACTCTGCATCCTGCTCCACCACTATGATGCGTATCCTTGTGAAATACGCATTAAAGGACAGAAGCAAACTATTAGAACAGATTGATCTTTTACTAGTGGAAATAAGCGCACTTATGAGCAAAGAGGCATTGGATGCTCATTTAAAACAATTGGAAATAAAAATGGCCAAACTGGAGGAAGAAATCACGATAAAAAAACAGCGAAAATTTTTACGTGACTACAAAGACTATCAATCTGGTCGTACACTCACTTTCCATCGAAAATACGACCACTTGTTCGATAAATCGAACCCATCTAAAACCACCAACCCCGTCCCGGCAAGTCCGGGAGAAGTAGTGGAAAGCGATGCATCCGATGGGAGCCTACCGGATATCTCCCCGTCTGGCCTAAATCAAAAAATCTCCGAAGACGCTCAAAAAACAAAAAAGAATTTTTTATTGCAATTCCAAGTCCTAAATCAAGGACGAACGGAGTCCCAACAGGATCAGGGGAGCCAACGAGGAAGAGGCAGAGGAAACCGGGGAAGACCCAGAGGAACAAACAAGCCAAAATTCGACAAAAGCGCAGAAAAATCGCCCGTGGGAGTAATGACAAGGGGCAGCAAGGCTCGAGTATGACGGTAATTAATCTTTCCTTAAGACCGTTAACTGTGCATGAAAGCGAGGTACTATCTTTAGGACTTTCATTCTGCCCCTCGACTAACTTTAATTATGCGCAAACCAGGATAGACTTGTTTTATTTTTCAAGAAAATTAAAACTCAAAAAATGGTTTGAAACACATCCAACTAGACCTCCCTCTGAAAATGGCATGAGTAATTTAAATGATTTGATTTGAATGATGTTGAACTGATGGAATTGATCTCCTCAGGGAATATTGCAACTGAACAGTATCTAAATGATGTTGAAATTGATACAAACGTAAACCCGGGAAGTAACTTTAAGACCAAATCTAGATTCCTCCCTCAAATTGCATGCGAGTCTGTCGAGGTTTTTCAAAAATGTGTTTTGAATGACATTAAAAAACTAAGATCCAAGCGAATACCTAACAACAAAAAAAATCTTTCTCGTGAACAGAAACTGGCGATTGACAATCTCAAATCTGACCACACAATAGTGATACGTAATGCAGACAAAGGGGGGAATGTTGTGGTCCTCGATAAGAATAAATATCTGGCTGAAGGTTACAGACAATTGAGTGACATAACATGTTACCAGATGTGTAGTCATTCAGATCTCAGAATATCTAAAAACTGCTTCGATGACCTCTTACAAGATTTTAGGGACAGAGGACTATTAGAATGGGAGGAATACAAATACTTGAAATGTGACCACCCAAAGACCCCCATCCTATATCTGCTCCCTAAACTCCACAAGAACCCCACGGATCCCCCCGGAAGACCCATTGTGTCTGCTATGGGATCGCTGTTGGAGAACACATCCCAATATATTGACCACTATTTGAGACCTTTTGTTGTCACTCTCCCAGCTTATCTGAAAGACACCACCCACTTCCTCAAAATCATTGAAGGTATACATTGGGAACCCACCTTTGTTTTGGTTACTCTAGACGTAAGTAGCCTATATACCTGCATTAGGCACGATCTGGGACTTAAGGCTGTCCAACACTTTTTAAAGTCCAGATCGATTTCCTACATTGGCCATTCCCAAATGCTAGTCACTCTCATTGAATTTTGTTTGACGAACAATTTTTTTATGTTTGATGACAAGATGTACCGACAGTCACAGGGCACGGCTATGGGCACCTGCTTCGCCCCTAGTTATGCCAACCTATTCATGGGTTGGTGGGAGGAGCAGGTGTCCAATGAATTAGCCGAATTTAACAACGAAGTGGCCCTGTGGCTTAGGTACATTGATGATATTTTTATGATTTGGAATAGAAGCATCGATGCAGCTAGGGACTTTGTCAAGACCTTAAACATAAATACTTTTAATTTGAAGTTCACAGAAAACATCCAGAAAGACTCAATTGAATTCTTGGACATTAAAGTTGAGGTACAGGGTGATACTATAACTACCAGTCTCTATCGCAAACCTACAGGTGGCAATAGTCTGTTGAATGCCAGAAGTGCTCACCCTCGAAACCTAGTAGACAGCATCCCGTACGGTGAGCTTCTACGGGCGAAGTGGAACTGCAGCACGGCGGCAACATTTGAACTGGAGAAGGAAGTCATGTGTAACAGATTTCGGGAAAGGGGTTACAGAAACAAAACGATCACCCAAGCCTGTAAAAGAGTAGATGCCAAAACTAGAAATGAACTTCTCAATCCCAACAAGATCAAGGAAAATGATGAAAAAGTGAGGTTCATTACCACCTACTCTGCACAGTCACAGGATCTCCGTAAAATCCTGAATAGACATTGGAGTATTCTTTTAACAGATCATCATTTGAAACCTTATCTGGGCCACAACCCCCAGATCACTTTCAGGAAATGCAGATCCCTGAAAGACGACTTGAGCAAGAATGTTGTGGTGGATAAAATAGAGCCAAGAGACACTCCAGGATTCAGATGTTGCAGATCCTGTAAGGCTTGTCGAAATAGCACTAACTGCAAGGAACTTACAGTTCCAACTACAGGCAATACTTTCTTGATCAAAAAGACCCTTTCCTGTAACACAAACTATTGTGTTTATGTACTCATCTGTCCATGCAACCTCTGGTACGTAGGCAGTACTATTCTGAAAGCGAAAGAACGAGTCCTTCAGCATCTAAGGGCGATTAAAAATCTCAACCTACTGTACCCGGTGGCTCGCCATTTTGCCAGCCATCATTTTCAGAACGAAAACCTAGTGAGGATGGTAGTTATAGATAAAGTTGCCCTTGACACACGAGGGGGCAACAAGAAACTTGCATTACGACAACTCGAGTCTCGTTACATCATTGACTTTGAGAGTATGACCCCCAATGGATTGGATTTGGATGAAGAATTAGCAGTACATCTTGCTGAATGAATTTGTAAATATGAAATGATTATACTGTCTGCATAGCATTTTAGGTAAAATGTTTTAACTTCCCCTCCCCTCTTTGATATTTTGTGCTTAGGTACCTCATGATTTGATGTGACTGACTTTGGAGCAAGTAAACCTAGCTAAGCAAACTGCGTTGAAAACTAGTGGAAGCGTTGGTCATGAAACACTCCTCTGATGGATGTACATCTCACGACTGGTTATATATATGATTTGCCCACTGGGGCTTGGACTTTTTCACACTAAAATGAACATTGTGTGCTGGACTTTGCATAGAAACTTAATTGCAGTCATTGTAAATAATTTGTGTTCAGTCGCCCACTGGGGCTTGGATTTTTTCACACTAGAATTAATATCGTGTGCTGTTCTGACGGGGGCGTCTGCCCACTCGGGCATGGCCTCTTGTGTTTTACTCGCTGAGATTACTATTACTCAAGCAAAATGTTTCTGTGCATTTGATAAAGCTTTAAAACTTTATCTCACAATCATGGGGCCGAATGCTAGAACGCAATTATTTTACATGAAATTTACAACTATAATATTTGTGTTTTGCTTGGCTTTTCTGTCAATCACTTATATTATGTTTTTGACGACAACTGCAATTAATTTAAGTTATATCGTGAATACAATACGTGCACAACTCTTTTTGCTCCTTCAAACATGTCTGCCATGAAGTTACCTATGTTTTAGACACTTGGTGGTTTGTCCTCTTTCTAGATTTAGAGAAACCGTAAAAGGACAATTGTTTGGTGATTCACTTTGTAAACATGATCAAGCTGTAAAGCGAAACGCGTTGGTTTCCTGCCTTATTAAAATCTATCGTGCACAGCAACTTTCTGAGTGTCGGCGACGTTTTATTCTAACGGATAAAGGTACCTTATGGATGTATTGGGTGACCGGTAGCCCTACGCCGACCCACCCGTGAACGTGACTGAGTGCCAACCGGAACTTTGGTGTTGTTCATGTATGTATATATGTATATATGTATGTATATATGTATGTATATGTGTGTGTGTGTATATATATATATATATATATATATATATATATATATATATATATATATATATATGTGTATATATGTGTGTATATGTATATATGTGTGTATATGTATATATGTGTGTATATGTGTATATGTGTATATGTATATATGTGTATATGTATATGTATATATGTGTATATGTATATGTATATATATATATATGTGTATATATATATATGTGTATATATATGTGTATGTATATATGTGTATGTATATATGTGTATGTATATATGTGTATGTATATATATGTATATGTGTGTATGTGTATGTATATATGTGTGTATATGTATATATGTGTGTATATGTTTATATGTGTGTATATGTATATATGTGTGTATATGTGTATATGTGTATATATGTGTATATATGTATATATGTGTATATATGTATATG